>NW_026597076.1:0-15148 GCF_029784155.1 Uranotaenia lowii | reverse complement strand
AGTTAGCCACGCTCTCGTTTCGAAGAAACGAGTGGCAAAAAACCCAATGCAGCGACAAATTTAACGAGCCTAATAAAAATGAGATAATCTGCAGCGCGTCGTCTTTGTCATCTTTTTGCCATTGTCGTCTGTTTTGCTACCCACCATATTTTCTTTTGCAAAACCCCGATTGACGGGCAAAGTGAAAATCGAGAAAATATGCTTGCGTTATTTTCCAGCAACGCTTACAATGTTGATGAATCGGTGCGTGGTGCGTGTTTTTTTTTCAGGCGTTACATGGGGGCGGGAAAAAAAAGCAATGGCAAAGCAATTTCTACCCCCACTGACTGGAGGCAGCCTTTGAGGAGAAACGCCCACTCACTTAACGCTGAACTCCCTCACAGTGTGTGTATGTGTTGTGTTTTGTTTATGAGATTTTCGGGTGTAGGAAACAAATTTGCTTCCATCATCATCAACATCGCCACGTTTGACTACATAGTTGGCAGACTCATAAACAATCAAATTACTGATAACGGGGAAAGGTTGCCGGAATGAATTCCGAGAAGAAGATGAGGGAGTTTCTCTTGATGCAAACGGTTTCCGGTTGCAATTTCCAGTAAGTGAGGGAGAACGTGGGAAATTTTGTTTTCTTGATGGCTGGTCATGAAAAAGGTTTCATAAATATTTATTGATTCATTTATTTCGAACAAATAATATTTTCTAATTCCCGTTAATTTTTCCGATTTATGTAGATATTTTAACTTATAACTACAAAAAGCTGATTTTTACTAGAAAACTACACTCATGTAAAGAGATTGCAAAAGTCCATTACTTTATATCAAACTTTTGTGCGAAATTGCGCTGAAAAGTGGACTGTACCAAAGATGAAATGATGAGAAAAGCAGTACTGGCATGACAACTCGAGCTATAGTTTAAATATAAACTATATAGAATTATAGACTATAATTGAGATATAGATATAGATTTAAACTATAATTAAGCATTCAACTCTTTTTACTTAAATACCAGTTTTTTGCCAGCTTGAATTTGGCAAATGGAAAAATACTTCTTTCTCGGAACACGCCTACTTGTGATCTCTCAAATTGTGGATGAGGGAAAATTATCATCTAAAATAAAATTTTCAATTTAAAAAGCTAGAATATTTTTTATCGTTATAGCAGAAATTTTTCAAATTTTTATTTAGGGGAAAGTCGGGTAAGACGGACACAGCGGGTAAAACGGACACTATCAATATTTAGAGAATTACAATGTTTGGCACTAATCTAATGATGTTTCCCTGAGTGTATCAATGCTTTAGAGACCCTTTGTTTATATATATTTAGCATGCAAGGACCCATAAAAGTTAACAAAACAAACAAAAACTTTGAGGATCCATTATTTGATGTAACTTTCTCTCCTCATAAAATAGTTCGTAATTCACAACTTTTCGAAAACGTCAACCATTTTCAAAAGTAGAGTGTTTATTAGGCTTCTTTTCAACCATCTGGAGGAAAATCTGTGAGTTTCGGTCAAAGGACTTGAACAACAAACGTTTTGAAAAAAAAAGTTGCTAAGGCGGGTAAAACGGACACATAAGTTTCTCCAGTAATTTTAAAATTTTAATCGGTTAAATCCTTCATATGCCTTCAGAAGACCTTGGCAGGTGTAATTGTCGGTCGAAAAGCGCTCACCATATCAAACAGGTCATACAAACTGTTAAAACAGGACCTTGTATGAAGAAACCGCATATAAAATACGAAATTCCGAAACAACACTGTTCCGCTTCTGGACTCGGACCAGATGGTTTCATTTTTGTTTGAAAGCAATTTCAAATACTTAACTCACAAAAATATCTACTTCTACAGCAATTTTTGCAGCAAAATGTAACTTTTAGTAGCATTGTCCGTTTTACCCGACCATTTTTGACAAGTGTAATTTGCAAGCACGTTTTAGATAGCTATAAAAACTGTCTTGATGAAGAAAATTTACTAATTCTAATGGTTAATATAGAAAGCACACTACCTAAACTGCCCATCTGCACGAAAACTGCGATAAAAATAGCAATATCTGATTTTCTATTGCGATTCTATCTTAGGGTGTCCGTCTTACCCGACTTTCCCCTACTAATAACACTAGTTTACAGCATTTTTGAACTCAGTAAACTGAAGGTCATTTCCAATGTAAAATCGAGCGCTGAATCCGAAAATGAAATTCAAAAAAATCTCAGTAGAACCGTTTTTGAGTTATACTCCAAATATGAAATTTCGGAAAAATTAAAAAAGTTCTTGTACTTAGATTGAAATATCTCGGACGGCATAACAGTAATTTGAAATCTCTTTTTTGCATATAAAAAGTGAATATAGTTTCTATCGATCATCTGAACACTGTTTTTGCGTTTGACCAACAGTATTGTTGATATTAGTGACTTTATTAGGAAAAAAATTATAAAAAACGCATTTTTTTTGAGAAAATTTTGTTTCAACGAAGGTTTTTGACTGATTTTCTTTTGCGCTTAAATGTCAATTCAAAACAAAGATTTCAAGTGGTTGTTTATTGAAATCGGCTGAAAATTGAAGAAGTTATGGCTACTTTACCATAATAATATTTTTTGTAGCTTTTCATAATTTAACGAACCGCATTACACTTATCATAGTATAGAAAGAATGAAACATGATATATCTCACTCGCTCCAAGTCATAATTATTTATTAGCTTACCAAAAGGTCACATGCCAAGTTTCAGGAAGATCTGACCATAGGGAGAGGTTACTTGAGTCTCAAACGTGAATAAAATTATGAGGTATTTTGCCCAGAAGGAACGAAAAATACTGGTTTTTCATAAATAATTTCTTTTATCATTAGCTGATTGTTTTTTATGGTTAATTTTCTTAAAGCCTAAGTTGAGATAAATATTTCACCCGAAGACTGTATTTCGATTGTGTTTGAAACAGAAAAGTTATTGCGCCTACCTTCTTCAAGCAGTGGGGTACATAATTGGAAAAGATGGGGGAGCTTTCATGTAAGAGCTTTTCAAAGAAGGGACCATATTTTATTTTTGCGTACGGATATTTGGCATAACTCAAAAATAGATATGACAAATGTTTTTATGGAAGTTCGTAACTTCCCACTTTGGGAAAAAATGTGGAAAATCCAAATGTTTCGAAATCCAAATTTTGTTGAATTTAATGACAATACCAAAAATACACATTAAATAAGGAAACCATTCCTTTTTAAGGGAAGTCATTGATAAAACATTCAAAAGTATGTTCCTTGTTTTGAACTTGAAATTTTCTCAAAACTAATTTTAAGTAGTCTATTCAATTAATTTGCAATCTATGCTTCCAAATCAGAAAAAACCGAATCTCAATAAACATTTTGAATCAAACCATTAATAAAAGCTTTGGACATAAGAATAAGTGCACCGAAATGGAATATGGAAAATAAAATAACACTTAAAAAAATTAAATCTGAATTTCATAATAAATTTCAGATCAGGTGATTTGTAAATTGTTGGGCAAAATGATAGTTATTGTTAACTTTTAATCATCTTAGCTATCATTTCTTTTATTAATTTTCAATTCAAGGGTTGAAGGAAAGTTTTTTCTGTAATGTCTTGAATTATAAAAAATATTTAATCACGAATTGCAATATGAAATCTCGATTTGAAACTAAATTTCCATTAAGAACTGAAGTGAATTTATAATGTAATGTTACTGCCAGTAATCAAAGTTAGAAATGATTTGGAAAAAAATAATTAATTTCAATAGAATATTCAATTTTGAATGTTAAAAACCATTCTTTAAATTGAAATTTTTCCAGTTATCAAAATGAAAGGCTGAAACAGTACATTTTCTTAAAGTTGACAATAGTTAAAATAAGTTAACTTTTATAGATTTTCAAGCGCAGACTTAATAGTTAAACATTTAACGCTATGAAAATTGTGTCGCTGTAATTTGAAATTTTATGTCCTGGAAAAGGAAAAATGTAGAAACTATGTTTATCTCATCAACAATTTAGATTTATGGGATTCCAATTAGATTATATTCCCAAAACAAAATAAATCAGAATTGAAAAACAGAGATAAACCTATAGATTTTGGTAGATACATTTGAGAAATAAAACAAAGTACGAACAATAGTTTTTCAAATACTACTACGAGGACTTTTCGTTGAATAAAAACGTCTTGCCCATTTCAAAAATTTATTTATAGGAATCAATTGAAAACACAGCGGAACAACATTTTGGTGATGTCTTAAAAATTGATTTGGTAGGTTTTGCCGTTCTAAAATCGAGTTCTTTGTCAGATCTTGACTAACCCCTCTAGTTTTGTTGATATGAAGTTTGTAAGTTTAGTAATGAGACTATAATATTAATCAATCATGAATAACTAATTCAAATCACTCATTGAAAACTAATGAACTAAAAAATCTACACGATGAAAAAATGCTGATTCGGTAATTGTTTATAATACTTCATACAACTAAGGATTAAATTTTTTGAAGATGATGATGATGAGCAGGGATTGAAAATTAAGCTCATTTGAGCGAGCTTCATAGCTCTTTATTTCCATAGCTCCGCTTACAGAGCAATTGACGAAGCTCCTATCGTTTTTGTCTCCGGAGCTTCGTATTGCTAAGCTCTTATTTGGAAGAAACCTTAGCTCTTTTTTTGCCTCGTGAGCCCGTTAGCTCATGCCTCCAGAGGAGCTTGAGCTTGTTGGCTCAACCGATTCAAATTCGTTGAGCTTGTTTTCACTGCTGCTGTTCGAGCCAATGCCTGCTTTTTTGTGCACAGGTGAAGAAACTAAAAAAAGGGCTTGTCGCATGGATCTTTAAAATAAATGTTGGGCGGTTTTAGTAACTAGTAAAAGTTACCAGCACTAGTAACTATGAAATAGTAAAATTTACTATTTTTCGGGAAAAATGCCAAATGAAAGGGCTTTTTGCGAGGATTATTAAAATCAATGTTAGAGAGTTCTAGTTACTAGTTAAAGTTACCAGCACTAGTAACTATGAAATAGTAAAATTTACTATTTTTCGGAAAAAACGCCAAATGAAAGGGCTTGTTGTGAGGATTTTTAAAATCAATGTTAGAGAGTTCTAGTTACTAGTTAAAGTTACCAGCACTAGTAACTATGAAATAGTAAAATTTACTATTTTTCGGAAAAAAACGCCAAATGAAAGGGTTTTTTGCGAGGATTATTAAAATCAATGTTAGGGAGTTCTAGTTACTAGTTAAAATTACGAGAACTAGTAACTATGAAATAGTTAAATTTACTATTTTTCGGGAAAAACGCCAAATGAAAGAGCTTTTTGCGAGGATTATTAAAATCAATGTTAGAGAGTTCTAGTTACTAGTTAAAGTTTACTAGTATAGTAAAAATAGTAAAATAGTAAAATTTACTATTTTTCGGAAAAAATGCCAAATGAAAGAGCTTTTTGCGAGGATTATTAAAATCAATGTCAGAGAGTTCTAGTTACTAGTTAAAGTTACCAGCACTAGTAACTATGAAATAGTAAAATTTACAAATTTTCGAAAAAACGCCAAATGAAAGGGCTTTTTGCGAGGATTATCAAAATCAATGTTAGAGAGTTCTAGTTACTAGTTGAAGTTACCAGCACTAGTAACTATGAAATAGTAAAATTTATAAATTTTCGGGAAAAACGCCAAATGAAAGGGCTTGTTGCGAGGATTATTAAAATCAATGTTAGAGAGTTTTAGTAACTAGTTAAAGTTACCAGTACTAGTAACTATGAAACAGTAAAATTTACATTTTTTTTTACACATTTACTTTGATTTTAATAATCCTCGCAACAAGCCCTTTTATTTTTCGTTTTTCTCGAAAATTTGTAAATTTTACTATTTCTTAGTTACTAGTGCTGGTAACTTTAACTAGTAACTAGAACTCTCTAACATTGATTTTAAAAATCCTCGCAACAAGCCCTTTCATTTGGCGTTTTTTCCGAAAAATAGTAAATTTTACTATTTCATAGTTACTAGTGCTGGTAACTCTAACTAGTAACTAGAACTCTCTAACATTGATTTTAATAATCCTCGCAAAAAGCCCTTTCATTAGGCATTTTTCCTGAAAAATAGTAAATTTTACTATTTCATAGTTACTAGTGCTGGTAACTTTAACTAGTAACTAGAACTCTCTAACATTGATTTTAATAATCCTCGCAAAAAGCCCTTTCATTTGGCATTTTTCCCGAAAAATAGTAAATTTTACTATATCATAGTTACTAGTGCTGGTAACTTTAACTAGTAACTAGAACTCTCTAACATTGATTTTAATAATCCTCGCAAAAAGCCCATTCATTTGGCATTTTTCCCGAAAAATAGTAAATTTTACTATTTCATAGTTACTAGTGCTGGTAACTTTAACTAGTAACTAGAACTCTCTAACATTGATTTTAATAATCCTCGCAAAAAGCCCTTTCATTTGGCATTTTTCCCGAAAAATAGTAAATTTTACTATTTCATAGTTACTAGTGCTGGTAACTTTAACTAGTAACTAGAACTCTCTAATATTGATTTTAACCCTTAGTTTCATGATTTTTTATTTTTCTTTAAAAATCATTTTAAACAGTTGAAAATGATGAGTACATCATGAAAAAAAATTGAAATAAAATACGATTTTTCCATTTTTTCATACATTAATTGTTGCAAATTTGTTACTTTATGAAACGAAGGGTTAATAATCCTCGCAAAAAGCTCTTTCATTTGGCGTTTTTCCCGAAAAATAGTAAATTTTACTATTTCATAGTTACTAGTGCTGGTAACTTTAACTAGTAACTAGAACTCTCTAACATTGATTTTAATAATCCTCGCAAAAAGCCCTTTCATTTGGCGTTTTTCCCGAAAAATTGTAAATTTTACTATTTCATAGTTACTAGTGGTGGTAACTTTTACCAGTTACAAGAAATCTTTAACATTCATTTTATTAATCCCAACAAGCCCTCCCACAGTTCCTGGTGCATAAAAAAAGCCGTTGGCTCACACAGCACCACAATAGCAAAGTCAATACGCAACATTTGGCTCAAGTGTTACAATTTTGCTGAGCCAGCAAGCTCAAGAAATTTCGGCTCCTTGAGCTAACAAACTCAAAGCAAAATGCAAAACCTTGGCTCCTAGAGCCAGAAGAGGTCTGTGCTTAATTTGAGCATTTATTGGTGGGCTAGAATTGGCTCCAGCTTTCTTCGCTCTCGAGCTTTAAGAGCTTAGATGCTCAGCCGCTTGAGCAAGAGCATTTCAATCCCTGATGATGAGTGATGAAAATGATCTAAATGATCTAATTCAGTTCAGCAAGTTTATCAAATTTGCTGAAGTCAAAGAACGGATTTGACTGCTGCTTTAAAAAAATATCTTAAATTCAATTTATTTAAAGTTTTCTTTGAAAATTCTTGAAAATTTCCAGATTTTATAGGATGTGAAAAAATTCAAAAAATACTTTAACCTTTCTTAATCTAAAACAAGAGTCAAAATGAAGTATGGTCTTGAGGAAAACTGATAGTTGAACTTAAACCTTTATTTAAAAGATGAAGTTTTGTTCAAAACTGTTGAAAATTTGTTCAAAGAGTTTTACTACTTTTGAATGTTTTTTTTTCGAAAACTTAAGCTGATGAAAAATGCATATTTGTTTGTATGTTTATTTGAATTAAAATCATCTGACAAAGGTGTCTTAATAATCTACTTAATATTTATTAATTGTATGAAAATTAATGGAAATTATTTCTTTGAAACTTTCAACATCGGAAACATGTTTATTTTGGATGTGAAATTGAGCATAAAGGGAAAAAAAGAATATAATGAAGGTTTTAATTGTTTTCCTGAAGAATGTTTCATATCAGCTTAATATTTGAAGTAACATAAACGGTTTGATTTATAATCAATCACTTTGATTATAAACCAAATGTAAAGTAATGATGTAAAGGATACCTTCTTAGTTTAATTTTTTTTTGGTAAATTTGATGACTCTCGTGTTGTTTATCATATGGCCAATCAACTTGTTGAAGTGAAAAATTTGTATTCGATGAATAAATTTTGAGGTAAAAATATTTGTTTTTAAATTCTGAACTTGTTTAGTCACTCTTCCTAACGAAAACCCATTCTAAAGATGCGGTAGGGTTTTTGTGCGTCAAGATTAGAGTTTCAATACAACAATTTTACTGAAATGCAAATCGAATTTTTTTTTTTGAAAATTAGTTTATTTTGTGAAAAATCTTTAGCCTAGAGTGATTTTGGAGTAAATATCGCCGTAGGCGAACTAGTTTTCTGACATGTTCGTTAACACTTTTTATTTATTTAAACGCTTTTAGGATCAAGCAATTTCACAAAACTTAAGAAGATTTATTTATTAAATTGAAAATTTCACTTGGAAAGTATCTGTATGATGAGTGGGGAGGAGATTAAAGCATAAACTTCCTCCCCCCCTCCCTCCGATCACACGGCCATGATTCATCAAGGTACATATGTCGTGAAATTGGAAACTTTGCAAATAAATAAATAATTCATTGTTTTTAATTTAAACTATTATTTATTTTATTTACATAGTATTCCGTCTCAAGACATAAACGGAATCAAATAAATAACATGTTTTCAGTTTTCATATTTATTTTTATCCATTTTAAATTGGAGGAAGTTCCTAAGCAAAAATTTTAAACCCGTTTGAAAATTCAGAATTATATGCAATTGGTTTCATGATAGAAATTCATAAATGGATTCTGCTCCTAGTTTTTCTTTATTTTTAAGTGCGAATTCTGATCTCAATTCCAAACTTCTAAATTATGAATTCAAGTTCGATACTACGCTGTTTATTAAAAGTCTGAAAGCTGAACGGGTTGTACTTTTCTTAACATTCAACTTCATTTCTTTATATGAGTTCAGAATTATGATTGGACCCATTTCAAGATACTCATTTTTTTCTATTTATTTGAGAGAACGTTAGTTTCTGTTTCAATACAAAAAAAAAACCAAGGTGCAATGCAAAACATTATGATATCACAACTTCAATAATAAATTTATACTTCAATGTAGAATTCTTCAAGCATTAAACTTGTTATATATAATAAAGCGGATTTCATTTTGAAACAAAAGAATTTCGAGCAAAAATTTACCGCAACACTCCTTAAAATGTTACTCAAGATAAAATCGAAAATTTGATCTGTAAACATACTAACTAAGTTCTGAAAACACACTGTTAGGCAAATGAACTTTTTTATTTCTTGAATTTTTTATGTGTGTTTTATCACTAAAAAAGTACTTTGCCTTGAATGTTCTTACATCGGTTAAAATGAATGAAACTAGAACTTAATATTTTGTTAAATTTATTTGAAAGAAATTAATTTCAATTTAAAACGTACTTAGTGTGAATATTTATCAGATTTTAAAAATGTAAAAACTGCCCCAAGGAAAAAAAAGGGAATTGCTTCTTAACCCAACAGGGTAGCCGAAATTACAGAAAAATCTGTATTATCACAGAATATTAAGCAAAATTTCGTCATAGAATCTGTGTCACATATCACAGAATTTTGAAAAAATTTTCACATTATTCACTAAATTTCTAAATTTCTTTCAAATTTCCAAAATTATTTATTTTTATGTCACTCAGAACTTTTTATTTCTGACACCAGTTCATGAAAATATGGAAACTAGGTAATGTAAATAGATTTTTCTCTCTTTTCAAAGTTTAAGTAGTTTCCAATTCATTGATGTTTCTCATGATTTCCCAATAAACTTTATAGAAATAGCGTCACAGAAAACCGTCACATATTTTTTTGTTAAAATCACAGAATTTGCGTTTTTTTTTGTCAAAAACTTTGCTATCCAGCAATGTTTTCAAACTGACTCTTCAAAAGATAAATCAAAAGCATGAATGAAAGGAAATATAAAAATACAAAGGTTGTCTGCGTTTTATTACCTGTTCAGCGCACAGTTCCTCAGCAACGCCTCACAAAGTTAACCACCCATCGTGCCATGATTAATTGCGGAAATTTGAATTTACTTCATTGTCACCAATAAACCGATGATTTCCCGTCACTTTCCTTCCGTTGAGTTTATCACCGGGAGAGAGCATTGCTATCCAATTTTCGAGCGATTTTCTCTTTTTGCTGCCAAAAGGTTGCAAAATAAACATCCACATATCAACGATAATTTGTTTCGAATTGACTCATCAAAAGAAGATGAGAGATTTTATGGAAACGGTTGCGATCCCCGATTTCCCGACCGAATTAAATGCGACGGTAGGGGGGGGGGGTAATTTTAACGACCATGGCAGCCAATCCGGAACGAATCCTGGGAAAGGCATCATAAAATACGAATAAGGCGTTGAATTTTTGGAACAGGAATAAAAAGCCCCGGAAAACCGGAAGTGTGACAAATCGCTGATGAGAGGAATTTTCTGGTACGAAAAGACGATTCCCATTTTAGCATTTGTTACTTTTCGTGGAAAATTTCTTTGTGGGAACTGGTTTAAGTAGACGTTCTGCATCGTAAAAATAAATTAGGAATAGAATGAATTGTGTATTGGCAGATGAAATGCTAATCTTATGGAAATTTTCACCTTGAAGCTGAATATTTTCGCTACAAAATAACATCCTGTTGTGAGAAGCTTAATTTATATCAAGATGCAAAATTTAAACTGTCAGGTATGAATTATCACTTTAAAAACAATGATTTTTCAACTTAATATAAATCAGTCTTTAAAACAAGGTGCTTTTAAATAAAATTTCATACTTACAATGCTTTCCTTAAAGTTGGAAACGTTAATCCAGCCTTCCCAGGCCTACTTAATTCAAGACACGTGAACGTGAGCCAACATAAGTCGAGATTGTAATTGGCACACTTTTGCTGCTAACGATGAGCTGAAAGGTATAGGGAATATATTTAAAAAATCTTCAAAAGATTGGGAATCCGAAGTATGATATAAAATTTGCAATTTTTTGTAAGGTTCATATTTTTAAAATGATTTATTCATTTTCGATAGCATTTCCAGAATTGATGGAATTTTGAATCGGGTGATATTAGACTAAATATTTTGTTTTTTTTTTCAATTTATTTAAAGGCTGTTCCGAATATCATAAATGCACTATCTTTCTTAAAAACTTAAACAATGATTTAGTAAAAAAAAATTATTCTCAAACATACTGCAAAATAGTGCTTTCTTTTTGATAATAATTCACTAGCTGACACAATGTACTTTGTTACACCTTGATACAAATTGTTCCAAATTTAGCACGGGAGGGTGATGGATTAGCTTAGCTTAGCTTAGCTTAGCTTGATTAACTACTCACATCCACCTTTAATCATTGAACCTGAAATGCTTGTTTCATATTTTTCAAGAAATTTATAATCAAACCTCAGTTAATTAACTTTTTTTAATAGATCGCTTTACACAAGTTTTTTGTGAAATTTTTGTTACTATGTATCAAAGCATTTCAAATCCCACAATTGCAGGCGTGGCTCAGTAGAATGGATTCCACATCGCCAATGGTTGCTACTCCGTGATTGACCGAGGCCATCAATTTTGTTCAGAGGTCAAAAGAATGGTGCCTGGGATTGACAGCACATTCACAATGCTCAAAACTGATGCTCTCTCTTTGAACGTCAATAACGGCGCCGGCCACGTCCTAGTAGTTAATAGATAGAAGGAAAAGAGAGAATAGGGATTAAAAGATTAAAAATTTATGCTTTAGGACCGAGGTCACCTCTGCATCCTAGCAAAACAATTTTTGTTGGGAATGTGGGTTAAAGGATTTGATCAGGAGACACTTCTGACTGTGTTGTGATCTGGAAATTACCATTATCCTCTAGTTTTGTTTTGTACATCAGTTCAAAAAAATTCAAAATGTTGGCGTATATTGTTATTCTTCTTCTTTCTTTTTCGATTTTCTCAATTTTTCAATGGAAAATATACTAATTATGAATTTCTTAAACATAAAATTTTCGAGACTCCATAATTACAAATCTATTTAATTTTTTATTTCGTAGTATCAAAAAGATAATTTTTGAAATTTCCTGAAGTGGAATGTCCAAATTTTCAAGTTATCAGTTAATTTTTATTTTGTTTAGTTTCATATTGTATTTGAATTTGCAGAAATATTTCATTCACTTATTTCATCTGTAAAATGACAAAATGTCGAAGATCAAATTTTAAATATTCAGTATTGTCAATAACATTCCAGTTTTTTAGTTTCCAATGTTTCAAATTTCTGAATATATGAAATTTACTTATGTTACGTAATGTTCCATTTTTTAAATTTTTAGGCAAATTTAAAGTTTAGACAAATTCTAAATTATTCCATAATTTAAAAAATAAGTTTCATATCTTAAAATGTTTCTCCAGAATTCCTGATATTCCGCAGTTCACTGTTGTGTTCTGATATTTACTTTTAGTCTGCGCACTTATCTTATATGTTGGTATTCAATTCAGTTTTCTTGCAAATTGCAAATAGAAATATTGATAGAAATTACATATGTATAGAGCATATATTCGCCATTAAAATTTTCAATAAAGTAATAGAGCATGACTAGAAGCGATATGGCTTAATCATTTATGTGTAAACATTTACGTTAAAAATCCAATATTCAAATTGTTTGCCAAAAATATTTCAGAAAAAATCAAAGTCAATGTATTTTAAGTAGGTCAATAACACATCTTATAATTCCTCTTCAATTAACAAATTGTAGAATAAAAAAATACAACTAATAAGTGATGAAATTAAGAATTTATCGATAAAATTGCTTCAACTAAGATGACGAATATAAACCTCTTTTTTATCTAATCTTACAACCTTCGTCCTAGCTTCATCGCTACCGCTCTTCTTATAAGTCAGCCGGCGTCAGGACACTAGAGACCCTTAGTGATGAATCATCCCGCAGAGGATGAAAATCCCGTACAAAAAAAAGACACTAAAGACAATATCATTCATTATGTTATGCGTAAAACGTAAACGGATTTTATACAAAAAAAACGTATCTCTATCTAAAAGTTTGATATAATAAATCTCATATTGCGAACTTTAAGCGCTGTGGAATTATTTGAAAGTTGATTCTGGAATTTTTCTATTACTTAACTTGTATGCAAGTTTTCGTTAAATAAATTAATATGAAATATTTCATAGAGTGAAATATTTCGTGCTGTTATGATTCCCATGATTACTTCCATAAATATACTAGGTAGTTGTGAAAAACTCAATTCGCTATTTCGGGTGGGAAACAATGAATAATGAAATAGAAATAAACTAATTTTGTAGTGATTGTGGTTAAGAATGAACTTGTTTATTCACAGGTTCATATTTATCCTAGGCCCGAACATCGGGTATGAGTTTAGCGGTAGTGACGACGAGAAAAGCTTTTCATGTTGAACCTACACCACCTCCATCTATTTTTCCTCGTACTTTTATAAAAAGCTCTCTAACTTGTGGTTACCGATATACGTTTGGTTACCAGTGTCACCTCATCTCGTCATTATGATGAACGCCAACAACAACGTATTTGAAGCGATAAAAACAATATTCTTACTGAAATAGCTTATCTCTAACATTATAGAAAAGTTTAGGGTAAATAAAAAAAATAACTTTGTAAACCAGAAAATTTTAAATAAAATGGAGTAAACATTAAAAATTATTGAAAAATTGTACTTAGCTTAGTACTTCTTGTGAGGATCACAAGATTTCCGATGCCACCACAAGCTGCAGTCGTCTCCGCATGTAACGCTCTAGCGTAACTCTAGCGTTATTCAGAGCTTTCTCAAAAGCTTTCCAGCGCCATCTTCGTTTGAGTTTTTTAAACATTCTCAAAGCTCCGATAAAAACTTCGACACAAGCAGAAGATTCCGAAAACACTTGATTGAAAAATATGAAATTTCACCAGATATTCTGAACAACTCATTAAACCTCCGTTATATTCACAATCGCGCACACTTTAATAATCTATTTCACAACAGAAAATTATTGAAACACGGCTAGAACCGACTAAAATTAATTTCGAAACCAGACGAAAACAAATTCGCGTCTATCACAAACCAGGGTTCCCAGTCCTTCCTTAGCACGGGAGGGTGATGGATTACTAGAAATACTCACATGATTATTATCTTCTCTTTTTCCAGTAGGCTAAACTGAAGAAGGAAGAGTGCTTTCTTAATGTTATGCATAACTCAAAAACTCATCAAGCACATGGAACCAAATTTGGCATGGTATGGTACTAGAAATGGTTCAACGAATATTTGACACCCTTTCTTAAAGTGCACAGTGGTTCAGGAATTAAATTAAGCGGGAAACATTTATGAGCGTCTTCCCCTTTAGTTTGATGCATTTGATGTTTTGCGCAAACTATTACAGCAACTAAAGGCGGTCATTTTGAATGGAAAAATTTTAGAGTGGTTCATAAGATTTCTGAGATCCGAAAATTATTTCCTAGCTGTGATAAGATAGAGACCTACATTATTCATCTAACAAATTTTTAAACTTTGTCGAAGACAACACACATATATCTCTTGAACTAAGATTTGTGACAACTTGTTTTCGTGAAGTTAGGGTGGTCATATAAAATTCAGATTTTTTTTATCTTTTCAAAGTGATATTTTATCAAAATTATTTATTCAGCAACATTTTTGATAATTATAATGAAAGAAGTTATGAGGCAATATGTGATAAAAAATGACTCTTTTAGACCTTCAATAACTCCAAATGTAGCAAGTCGGAAATTGAATCGATGATTGCCTTTCGCAAGTTCATGTAAAAATCTTTACCATATCAAAAAACTGGAGATTTGTCTTTTGATTAAAGCGTTTCATTGTTGTATTACTTTCACTAAAATTCGTCAAAATCTATATACAAATAGAGAGAATGTGTACATCTGTTCTTAAGAATTCAGAAACTACCAGACCGATTGATGTGAAATTCGGCATGGAGTATTTTTTTGAGTGGAAAATTGTATCTGTGAAGTTTTGAGTCGGTTGCACTTAGGAGAGGAAGGGCTGTCATACAAAATAATCGTGAAATACGATAAAAAGCGCTAAAATTCAATCTATTGACAAGTGAATCTCATCCAATGTTGTGAAAATGCTTACATTTACCTTTTCCGATTATTTTAAGTACATAAAGGACCCTCCCGTCAAAGAAACAAAGGGTTCTCACTCAGTATAAATAAAAAACCGAGAATATCCTTATG
>NW_026597075.1:0-15160 GCF_029784155.1 Uranotaenia lowii | reverse complement strand
TATCAACCTTTAATTGATGATGATCTTCAGTTTTTGATACGACAGAAAAACATTCGTCGACGCCAATATCAACGTACTAGGGATCCTTATTTGAAATTTATTTATTGCGACCTTCAAAAAGAGATCAAACGTCGTTTAAATTTCATCCGTAATGAAAATTTTGCTAAAGCAGTAGAGGACATAAAACCCTACTCAAAGCCGTTTTGGAAATTAACTAAAATTCTGAAAAAGCCCCAGAAGCCAATTCCTACTTTGAAAGATGGGGATAAACTTCTTTTAACTAACGCAGAAAAAGCTCAAAAATTAGCCCAACAGTTTGAGTCTGATCATGATTTTAATTTAAACGTTGTTAGTCCAATTGATGCTCAAATTTCCCTTGAATTTGATGTATATTTGAATTTTTTCTAAGCAAAATGTATTTGAAAGTTCCTGTGAGACAAATATTGATGAACTTAAATTGATTTTCAAAAAATTTAAAAAATATGAAAGCTCCGGGGGAAGATGGGATTTTCTATATTCTTATTAAAAAGTTGCCTGAAAGCACTTTAAATTTTTTAGTTAAAATCTTCAATAAATGTTTTCATTTGGCTTATTTTCCCAATAAATGGAAAAATGCCAAAGTAACTCCAATTTTGAAACCTGGAAAAAGTGCTTCAGAGCCTTCAAGTTATCGACCAATTAGTTTGCTTCCTTCTTTAAGTAAACTATTTGAGAGAGTTATTTTGAATAGAATGATGATTCACATTAATCAGAATTCTATTTTCCCTGATGAACAATTTGGTTTTCGTCATGGACATTCTACTACACATCAACTCTTGAGTGTAACTAATATGATTCACGCTAGCAAATCTGAAGGTTATTCAACTGGTGTTGCTCTTCTAGATATTGAAAAAGCTTTTGACAGTGTTTGGCACAAAGGTTTAGTAGCTAAATTAGCTCGATTTGATTTTCCTGTATATCTCACCAAAATTATTCAAAATTATCTGACTAGCCGAACCTTACAAGTAAGCTATCAAAATTCATGCTCTGAAAGGACACCCATTAGAGCTGGTGTCCCTCAGGGCAGTATACTTGGGCCAATCTTATGCAATATTTTTACTTCTGATCTTCCTGATGTACAGAAGGAAAAGGTAGAAGATTGTTTGCTGATAATACTTTGCTTTCAGCCAAAGGTCGAAATTTACGGGTGGTACGCAGTAGATTGCAACAAAATTTAAATTCCTTTTTGAATTACTTGAAAATGTGGAAAATTTCTCCTAACGCTTCCAAAACTCAACTTATTTTATTTCCCCATAAGCCAAGAGCTCAATTTTTAAAACCTAATGAAAATCATTCCATAACTTTAAATGGGGTTTCATTAGAATGGTCTGATCACGTGAAGTACTTGGGACTCACACTTGATCGGAATCTTACTTTTAAAATCACATTGAAGATATTCAATCTAAATGTAATAAATACACTAAATCTCTTTATTCTCTCATCAACAGGAAATCCCGACTGTGCCTGAAGAATAAGATGCTTATTTATAAGCAAGTCTTCCGACCAGCGATAATGTATGCAGTTCCGATTTGGTCTAGTTGCTGCGCGACGAGGAAGAAAGCCATCCAGAGGATTCAGAACAAGGTTCTGAAAATGATTTTGCGGCTTCCACCTTGGCACAGCACCGAAGATCTTCATCGGATTGCGGGCATTGAATCTATCGAAGAGATGGCCAACAAAATCATCTCTAACTTCAGAGGAAAATCGATGCAGTCTTCCATCGCAGAGATTCGTTCTCTCTATAATTCGTTTTAATTTAGGATAGTTTTAGTTTTTAGTAGTAAGTTTAAAATATTTTTTGACATTACAGAATGTTCTCCTACATAAAAATACTTGATTGCACTCAGCAAAATTAATTCAAATAAATAATTTATAGTGATTAATAAACTATAGGGCTCTGGACAGTTCATCATTGAACTGAACACCTAATTTAATGTAATAATGTAATATAAATGTAATGATGAATTGGTACAAATAAAGACATATTTAAAAAAAAAAAAAATCCAAACGATGTATCCCCTAGTTACGACCCTGTCGATCGCTGTTTAACCATCAGGAGTCTTTGAACTGGATAGAATCAGGGCAATGTACTCTTACCGTTTTCTCACAGACTTGTTTGATTAGGTACCTTCTTGCTTAACGATCTTCTGCCCCTCGGATGAGCAAAAATCTTCCAGAGTTGGCAAAAAAACGGTGTCATTCTCAAGCAGGGAGACTTGTTGTCGGAGCTCTTTTCCACACTTTTCCGTTTCATCGATTTACTTTCGCTATTGGAACTACTACAACAAATCGATACAAGCCGTTCGTCGCTACCTTCCGAGCATACTTAAGTGAGATGGATAACAATAACTCCGGGAGAATCGGAATGAGTAACCATGTCAAACATCAGGGGACACCGGATGATTTCGGAAATATAAATTCTGTTGTTGCTGTTTTTACGGCATCTTCCTAAGAAGCAAAAACAAAGATTCCAACTTCCCGCCATTGATTGGCGGATATTGGATATTGGTAGATAGAGATAAATAAAAAAAAACACGAGAAACGTGAGCAACATGACTCACTCATGTAGTAGGATTGGACTTGATTTTTTCGATAAAAAGGTACGCATCGTTGTCGCAGGATGTCTGCTACGGTTGATTGATAATGGCAAATGAAACAATTACTTCTAATCCGTTGGACAAAATGATTTAGGTCAAACGATGTATTTTTCATTGGTTTCATCCCAAATGTAAAAAAAAAAATCCGCCGAGAGTTGTTTACTAAAATTTTCATTATCCTTTTTATTAGTTATATTTTGCAATCATATACTACAGTGAGCGAAATAAGAATAGTACCACCAGTACCACTATGTGTTTTGCTTGTTAAAATATGAATGATTGTGAATCACCAAAATTTTCTTCTACAGTTTGTTTTGAATTATTTAACGGATAAATCAAGCACAAGTTTACTTTTTTTGGACGTAGCAATCGGAGTTGAGGATCAAAAATATGAAAAAAGGGTGCGAATAGCACCACTTGTGTTTTCAACAAAATCAAGATTATTTCTTAAAATTTACTGTGTAAAAGTGAATAATAATGCTTTTACGAATTATTTGAATAGATAATTGCATTTTAAGAAGTTTTCAAGAATTCCAAGCTTTTCAAAGGTTTTAACAGGGGGTTTAAAGAGATGCTCTTCTAGAACTAAGGAATTTGATATTTGAGCTGTAACTCTTTACCAAACTACTTACTTTCTTCATTGAAATGACGTGAAATGATCAAACAAACATTCTGTGTTTATTCTGAATCAGAAAAAAACAGGTTGGAATTTAAAAACTTAGGATTTTTTTAGTAAACCACACGTTTTTCAGCTTCAAGTCGTAGATGGCAGCACTATGTTGCAGTTAGCACCAAATTAAGTCTCAATATTGATTTAACAGATTTATTCAGGCTCATATTCATCATTTCGAGGTAGTTCTCCAATACAGTTTTGTTGGAGTTCACGCTGCAGAAAGCTTTTCCGGATTTGCAAAAAATCACCTGCACAAAAATGCACAACCGCTAAAATTCCTGCTCATCTCAACTTTCTATTCAATTGTAAATCATACCAATAATACTGCTAGCCGTCTAGTCCATCAAGCTCCATCTGAAAGTACAACATTATTCTGATTATCGGTCGAAGAAATTCACTTTTAGTGACCTATGATGCAATTCTAATTTCTTGATTTAGAAATCTTTGAATTTCGAAGGCGTTCACACGGTACCAAGTACTTATTTCTTGACCAAAATCATCGAGCACACCTGAATTAATTCCGGATATTCGAAAATGGGCATCTATGACATGATACTAGAGAAATAGTGTTTGGCTATTGAAAAAATTTGTATTTTTGAATATGAAGCATGTTTTTTGGATTCAAATTCAGCCTCAAAACTATGTTTTATTATTTTGCATCATACTAATGAATGTTAATGAAGAAATCAAGCAGTTTGATTAAGTTTTATAGCTTAAATATCAAAAATTCCTTAACGCTAGAGGAGCATCTTATAAAACCCCCTTTTAAAACCTTTGGAATTCTAGAAAACTCCTTAAAATGCAGTTATCTATTCAAATAATTCGTAGAAGCGTTATTATTCACTTTTACACATTACACTTTTAGAAATAATCTTGTTTTTGTTGAAAAACAACTGACATCACTGCTGGGTGCCTAGCAACAGGGTGGGTACAGTAGGGTGGGTGCATATTAAGGAAAAGTAGGCAAGGGGTACCAAAAGTTTCTCATTGGTGGGGGGTGGAGACGGAGCGTTTTTTGACAAGATGGACGATTCCGTGCATTGGTATAAGAACACACCTGAAGCTTTACACGCCTTGCCTAGCAAGGTACAGTTTTTGCACTGAAATTTGTACCGAGAGGTTAATTGTCCCGACTCATCTGTACACGCTCAGCAAGTGTCGAAAACAACTCTATTGCGTGACCAGAGGTGCCATGTCATTTTTTCAAAAATCAGGACACCGCAAAGATAAAAATCAGGATTTTTCAGGACACCACTAAATTGGTGAAAGTAACATGCAGTTCTGTTTAAATTGCATAACTAAAGGCGAAATATAGGTGCTGAAGACGCCTAGAATTATGAAACTGAAGCGTATAACCTTGGATGGCATGCAGTTAATATCGAAAAATACTATTTAAATATTATTTGAACCGAAGATTATCATTGATCAAACTATTTTACAAAAGATTTGTTTGATGTTCTCATCATTTAACAATAAATTTAGTTATAATTTAGTAATTTTTTGAAAATCAGGACAAATCGGGACATTTTAAGGGCCATTTTTAAAAAATCAGGACAATTCAAGCGTTTTTGAAAAATCAGGACGGCCTCTCGAAAATCATGACAATTCCTGAAAAATCAAGACACCTGACACCTCTGTGCGTGACTACTTTTCATGCAATGCTTTGCGAGGTACAAGCAGTGATGTCAACTGAATTTATTGTTTATCAATGCCAAAAGACATACCCCTGTTAAACAGCTAATTATTTTTTTGCCTAATATGTAAGATACAAAGTTACGGTCTTCAACAAAGTTGTTCAGCGGAAAATTTCTTTATAGATTTTATAAATTGGCTCAAAAACCATATGCAGGCTCGGTTCCACAGAAGAAACAAAAAGGATGTTGATTTTTCAGTACAAAATAACCAATTTTCCCATACAAACCTAAAAGTTCAAATTTACTCATGTAAACGTTACTTAAAAATTCTGCAAAAAATCATGGATGAGTTGGCTTTTTAGACCCCAGGGTTTTAGCAATTAGAAAATTACCACATATCAACTTAGGCTAATATGGAGATCGTTAAACTACTTGGCAATTTTTTCACGGCCGAGAAGTGACAGCTTTCATGAAATAAAATTACCGAAATTTGACTGTCCAAGCCTGTAAATATTACCAAAAAAAACGGTAATTATTACGGAAAAACTTCAACTGCTTGCATGTAGCAATCGATCAATCTAAGATTTAGAACGTTGTTGTATGTATTTTAAAGCTTTTAAGAAAATGCAATGACTTAAA
Source organism: Uranotaenia lowii (assembly GCF_029784155.1). Lineage (NCBI taxonomy): Eukaryota > Metazoa > Arthropoda > Insecta > Diptera > Culicidae > Uranotaenia > Uranotaenia lowii. Next base: position 9,578 of record NW_026597075.1, on the reverse strand, counting down.
ACCTCATGTTGTTAAGTTAAGACATATGTATAAGTAAAACAGCTTATTTCTGAGTAATTAAGATCGAATAACACCTGACTGAGATGGTTCTGGGCAAATCCAATGACAGATTTAAGTTGTTGAGAAAATTTCATGTAAGAAAGTATTATTTCAGGTTCTTAAGCTTTCATTTTATCCTAATTCCCAGTAAAACGATTTGGAAATTCTGTTCGATTATTCTTGCTCCTAGATTTATGCACCACCGCTTGAAATCATTTAGGTTATTTAACAGCATGGGTGACCCGGGTCTTCTTTCCCACGTAGAGTTTTTCCATGTTGCAAACAATGGTCCTTGATCATAGTACTTTGAAATATACAAGGTAAATAGGATATTCCATTCCGCTCTCTATAAACGTAATGGTAAGAAGCCCCAATTTATATTTATAAAAACCGGCAAATGTATACCTAGTATTTTTCAGAAAAGCACATTTTTCAATACAATGATAATCAACAAAATTATGAGATAAATATGCAATGATGCATTTGAATGTAACTAACTATTTTGATAACTATTTGACAACTTTTTGACGATTAAAATAAAAATTTGATGATAGTTTTGTCTTGTGTGACTTTTTTCTTGTGCAATTTGAATAAATATTAATTTAAATTGACTTGTTATCACAAAAATATGAAATCTGTTATATCATTTATCAAATCTTGATAATTGAAATAAAATATCACATTGTTTGCGTTCAACAAAGCGAGATGGGGGAAAAATTTATTTTAAAAGGCTCATTATTAATGGTCCAGATCCAAACATTCAATTAAAAAATAGTTTCCGATGAACCCGAAGAATCAATCTTCAATGTAATGCACTTTTCTTTAAAAAAAAATTATTGGTAAATATGCAAGTATGCTGTGTACTAGGATGGCAGCCAAATGAGTCATGTCGAGTTTCGAAAACCGACCATATATCTACATTTTGAAGATTGGCCCCAGACTTTTTAGGGGTACCTCAAAGCGTTGAAACCAAATAAAGCCGGAATAAATATCAAGTTCTTCTTTTGAAAGAGGGAATACATAAAGTTTAAGATATTTTAATGAATAAATTTATAAAATCTTCGGAATTGTATCACTTGCTGTATCCCTTAATTTTTCAAATGTTCGTACTAAAATAACTCGAATTTCCGGTTTTGTACATTGAAGCTAATGTCCAATTTGTTCCAATATTTTGAAACCCTAGATAGATTTCTTAGCGGTCCTTAATGCTTTCTAGGCCAGTGGTCGGCAAGCCAAAAATATTTTTTTTTAATTTAAGAGTTTGAAAGAGCCGCATATTCATTTTTTTTGGTAAAACTTAATACGTATACCCTGTTTGGAAAAATGAATAAAATTTGAATCAAAAGTGCTTTTTTCTTTATTCTGGAATTTTCATTTTTATTTCTGGATATCCAACTATTTTAACTTAGTTTGATAGGAAAAAGAAAAATAATGTATGTCTCATTGTATTACCTAGTGATAAACCTTCTTGAAGTGGTAAAAATGTGACATCTCCATGGATTAAACTAAACATTTTAATATTTCAAGAACTGTGTTGAAATGAGATAAAATTGAGATCCTGACAAAATTGTGAAAAATTGTGTTTTGACGAAAAAAATTCTGACTTTCTTTGATTTTACCCAAAAATTCTGTGACGGTTTTCTGTGATACTTTTTCCATTAGTTTTATTGCCAAATTGCATCATTTTTACATTTTACTTGATAAGAATAAATTACAATTACTAATTTTATGGTATTTATACAATTTAATTTTAAAAATCCAAAATTTATATTGGCATGAACAATTTATTTTTGAATAATCGCCCAAAATAATAAAATTCTGCGAAATCTGTGAATATTTCTAAAATTCTGTGTTCTGTGGCACAGATATTGTGATGAAAATTTTCTCAAAATTCTGTGAAATTATAGATTTTTCTGTGATTTCGGCAACTTGATATAGTTTTTAACATCGTGAAGGAGTTTTTTTTAAAGTTTTTGAATCTCATAAAAAATTTAAAAAATCAAGCAATGGATGAACAAATTTTCACAATTTTCGTTACCGTAAAAAACTTTACCTCGTATGACGGATTGGCTTAATGATAGCACCTACAAACTTTATATTGCTTTCATTATCCAAAACCAACACTGTTGGTGTATAAATATTTTTAAGACAATCACTAAATTTTTTTAAATAAATATTTTTATAATTCAGTTAGCTATCTGGGGCAAAATGCAACAAAATGCAAATCAGAACTAAATCTCATATATCGCGTTTCCATATGCTGGGACATGATTGTTTTGTATTATGCGTTTGTTAACATTAAAATTTCATCCATACTAAGATTTATTTATATGATTTAAGATAATAGAATATTTTGTATTTTTTTTTACCCCTAAATGTATACATCAGATTAACACTTTTTTCTTAAAAACATTTTTGACAGAAAAAATGTAAAATTTAATTCGAACAAAAACTAAAATTAATGCAATTGGTGCTTTATGCGTTATGACATCACAAATGTATCAAAAACTTTAAATTTCCAAACGTTTTTATTAACTACAGAGTTTGTTGCAACTTACGCAACAATCGCGTGTTTTTGTAAATTTAAAAGTAACTTGGAAAACCAATAATTTTTCTGACTACGTCAGTTTGGTGTCCCATCAACCTTAAAACTTTTGATGTACTAGAGGTATGATTATCTGTAAGCATCAAGATTTTAGAAGCAATTGAAGTTCAAAAATGTTGCCCCAGTTGACGGTATTAAACTTTGTATTTTACATCTAAAACAATGATCCGTTTTTAATTTTTTTAATTCCTTTGTTAATAAATTTGATTTTTTAAAAAGGTGAATTGATTTTTTTATGAGTGTGCAATCACGATGCTCTTTGCGCCATCTTGCTTTTTGCTTGTGGTGACTGCCAGTGTATTTGAGATTCCTAACACAAACATTTTTTTTCATTATTTATATCCCTTGACCTTTGCAACATCGTTGGCAGGGTTTCAAGTACAAGCATGGAATGAACCATGACTCCACGTTATATTAACACTAAACATACCGACACTTTGTATATACCTATTTATACCGCCGGAGGTCAAATGCCCTCTAACACTTGTTTCGTTAAAACTCTCTTGTTACTCAACTGATTTTTACATAATTTATAGTTTTGGAAAGCTTGTAACGTGTAACTCAAATATGATTGTTAGACAATTTTCAGCTACAATCATTATTTTTTTTTGGAAAAAACATGCTTTGAGAAGTCAGTTGGTAAGTGCTCGAAAAAAAATCGTTTAAGGCTATGATCATTTAGTATCTGGACACTTTATTTCGGTGCTAGCTACGTTAGTAGAGCTTGGATATGCAAACCTTTAGCAACATTTTGCTGGTTATGAAAAGGACTATCTTGCCTATTTTTTCAAATTTTTAAGTTCACGTGTGTTAGAGATATTCACGATGCAATACGACATGGCAAAAATAATGTTGCCCAACCGCCCCAGAAATTCTTCATTGTCGACTTGAAAACTGAAGTACCGTAAAACGGGGTAATATTGATCACCGGGGTAAATTTGACCAACAGTAAACTTTTCTACAATATCATCAATAACTCAGTCTATAGTTTGAATTTTCGAAAACTGTTTTCTACGTTTGAAAGCCTATGAATTGAGTATCAAATAGGCAAAATTTGGTATGCATTTGAAATTTTTTTTCTGTTAGTAAAAATCTAATTTCAAAATTTTAAAATATCTTTTTTTTCCAAGGCTCACAAAAAACAGCTCTCCTGATGATACCAGAAAGCATTAAGAAGCAAACGGATTGTTTAATTTGAAAGAACTACTTTTTTTTCTTTGTATATGAACAGTAATTGTGCTATTTTTTTAATCATTTTACGAAATTTTTTGGATATTTAAAAAATGAGGACATTTTCCAAGAGTAAGCCCGAATTGGATAAATGGATAAGAACCTTCTCAATTCGTTAACTTTGAAGAAAAAATGAAAATGGAGATAGTTGGAGGGCCTAGGGGAATAAGTGAAGGTAAAATTTCATTTGAATTTTGAAGCTCAAACTATTTAGCAATTATTATAATTTTTGCCCCTAAATGTAGGCAGCATTATAGTTCTTTTTTCGATTATAAATTTTTTTAAAATTAAACGTTAAAAATAAAGTAAAATTTAGTTTACCAAGCATTTGTAGATATTATGAAGGTGTTTTGTATCCTTTATGATCAAGAAAGCTCGATAAAACCGTCAAAATAGAGACTGATCAATGTCACCCCAAAGCATCAAATTCTGAACAGAGACGAAAACGATTTTTAAATCAAATTTAAAGTAGTCTAATACATTTCTGCATCCATGTTTTACGTTCATAGGAGTCCAGTACAGGTTTCTAAAATATAGAACTTGCCACATTCCCCTTAACAGATAAAATAATCGAAATATATTGAAAAAAGTGATCAATCTTACCCCGGATTACGGTACTGTTGTTTTTTTCTTTGGATTTTTTTTTTGGCCCAATTGGTTAAGAAGTATAAGGAGCCACTCTAGAACGTTCACGAAGTTCAAACCAAGCAACGGAGTGGAATCCTTGATCTCAATTATGGTTAAAAGTCGATGGTTATTGGGGATAACTGAATGCAGAACACTCAACTATATAGTAAACTAGCTGATCCCATACGAACTCCGTTTCGCTTTGAACTTGGAATATGTCATGAACAGTTTGTATGAAAGCCAATTACCAAGCATTTTCCAGATGCACTTCTGAATTCATTGTTAAGTAATAATTGCAAAAATAATCCTTTGACCGTGCCAAAAAACACGTGTATAAACTTCGACTCGATCATTGCATAACAATGCAATTATTGTCAAAAAGTTTAACCCTTTCGAGGGCTCTTTTACAATCTTTGATAACTGAAATCGATTGCTCTTCCCTCAAATTTCCCGTGTGAAAATTTTTAAAGCAATCCATTGTATAATAACGTCAATATTGCTTAAAAACAGTGAAAAATTAATTTATATGGACGACCCGTTTCGTCGACCCCTGGCAAAACATTTGTCATCTGAAATCGGTTGCTCGTCCCTGAAAACTACCGTGTGCAAATTTTCATCCCAATCCGATGTAAAATAACGACGATATTGCAAAAATATAGACAGGTTTATATGGACGACCCCCTTTGCCGGCCCCTTACACTGAATTTAATACCTGAAATCCATTGCTCATCCCTCAAAACTCTCGTGTACCAATTTTCGTCTGAATCCGATATATAATTACGACAATATCGCATCAACAGTAAATAGTTAATATGGACGACCCCTTTGGCCGACCCCTGATTTTAGTTTGGATAAGTGAAATCAGTTGTTTGTCCCTAATAACTCCTATGTGCAAAATTTCACCCCAATCCGATGTATAAAAACGTTAATATCACTAAGAAACTGAAAATATAATATGGACGACCCCTTTTGCCGGCCCCTTATACTGAATTTGATACCTCAAATCGATTGCACGTCATTTTAAACTATCGTGTACCAATTTTCATCTGAATACGATGTATAATAACATCAATATCGCAAAAACAGCGAACAGTTAATATGGACGACCCCTTTGGCTGACCCCTTACACAAAATCTGACACCTGAAATCGATTGCTCGTCTTTCAAAACACTCATGTGCAAATTTTCAACACGATCCGACGAAAAGTAACGTCAATATCGCGAAAACAATATTTGTGTTCTATGGACGACCCCCTTCAGAAGGGGTCATCCGAAAATCTAAAAACATTTTTCATCCTTCCTGGTCCTTATGAGCATCCATGCCAAATTTCAGCTCTCTAGCCCTTAAGACGGCTGAGTCTATAGAGGACAAACAAACAAACAAACAAACAAACAAACAAACATACAGAAATTGCTTTTTATAGGGGAGAGTGGGGATACTTGATCCCCTTTTCTTATTTTCACCATATCTTTTTGGAAAAATTTAGCAACTCGTCGTCTTTGACATTTTCTGACAGCTTGTAACTTCAAGTTCTTATTCTCCAAAAATTAGAACGATACTTAAACCCGTTGATGAACTAGAAGCATTTTCGTGGGAGTAAAAAAAATGCGATTTTTTTTAAGTTAGGGGAGACTTAATCCCCTATTGAAGGAGACTTGATCTTTTATTCAGGAAGCCCTTATCCTTGTAAATAAATCAAACAAAACCCCAAGATAGAATGTTAATTGACTATTTTGGTCATGTTTGTTCTCATTTCACAATTTATAGCAGACATAAGAAGAAAATTATATAACTTTGTCTCAACGCTAATAACATTGCATACTTAAAGGCGCTATTTTCTATAATTAAGAGAAAATTAATTATTTTTGCTCTTTTCTTCAGACAATTGTTGATAAATTTTAGTTTTTGGATAAATATTAGTAATTTCGTAATCAGCAATCATAACGATCAATTCAGATGAAGAATACGCCGTTTGGAAGGGGGATCAATTGTACCCAACTCTGGGGGATCAATTGTACCCATAATCAACATTTTAGAAAACTTTTTCTGAAAAAAATTGAGAGTTTTCCATTGCTTTGAAAATATGGCATTATGAAGTTCATTTTACGCTCGAGCGATTGATAACTTGGAACAAATATTTTTTTCATAATTTCCCCATGTAAGGAACATTTTAAAGTGATGAAAAAAGATCTTCAAGTTACATTTTGTGAAATTTTTCAAACAAAGTTCAATTACTTAAACAATTATTTTGTTAAAATTTTTTAAACTACAGACATTGTTATTTTGCTCATTTTGGCACATTTTTCTAGAACATTTGATCTTTGTAAGATATTCCAGTTTCGAGATATAGCTAAGGAATCAAGTATCCCCAGGGATCAAGTATCCTCATTCTCCCCTATATATAGATTCGTTTCTGGCAGGTAAAAAGTGTTGCCTAACTAGTATTGGAGTCTATAAAATCTATATATATAAAAAGTAATTTCCGTTTGTTTGTTCGTTTGTATGTTTGTCTTCAATGGGCTCAGCCGCCCCAAGAGCTAGAGAGCTGAAATTTGGCATGGGTGCTCATTAGGACCAGGAATAATGAAAAATGTTTTTAGATTTTCGGATGACCCCTTTTGAAGAGGGTCGTCCATACAACAACGGTTTTATTCCTACGAACCAAAAGTCATGGCACCCATTTTATGAACCGACTTTCGTTTCCGTTCGTTTCTTTGGCGGGATTATTTTCACCATCACCATGCATGGGCCGGGTATTAGAAACGACCATCCAGAGCTCACATGTACTGGATAGCAAATCAAAGCTTGCTCAGCATTAAAAATTTGAAAGTGAAAATTTTGGCGGGTGTTTTTTTTACCTTCTACTGTTCAAAGCATATGCTACCGGAACGAGATATTTGGATACAATTATAAGCCTACATTTTGATTGAAAAATTCAACTAGCCTGTTAGGAATATATTGACTAGAATAGTAGGGGCTTTCAAAGTGCTCTTTACCCCCGCTGGGGGGCTTTGAGGGTCAACCATTTTTTATATTTTTGGAATTCCTCATAGAGAAAGAAAATTTTTTAGATTTAGAGTAATAAGTTCAAGGCTGCGATTTCAACGCTTCAATTGGAATTTTAATGGGGGATTAGAAAATTGATAAGATAATAAAATTTGAGGTTTTGAGTTTTATACAATTCGATTTCACTGGCCAATTTCTAACTTTTGAGTTACCATTGATGACCAATGTGGTCGATTCTACCATGACCAATGTGGTCGATGTTTGTGTCCATGAAAAAAAAACAGAACTCAAAAAAAACCTTTTTCATAATATAAAAATGGTGTTTTCGAGATGATTTGTTTTCGATAACTTCAAAAAACTATAAGTAGAACTTCCAACTTTTAAGGTAAACTAATAATAAAACAGTGCAAAGTGAGTTTCCAACATGCTCAACAAAATTATCCATATTGAAAAGTCGGAGAATCTTAAACAGATATTTTCATTAAATAGGGGATGGAAAAGATAAAAAAGCAGTTTAATCTTTCGAAGATAAAAATATTAGGCCAAATCTAATCAAGCTTCCTAAGAGATTATGTTTGTAAAAAATTTCAGGGATCAAAGTCAAAATAAGGGGCCGACTAAAGGGGTCCTCTATATTAAGTTTTCAACATCTTAGTCATCTTGCCGTTTTTATACATCGGATTGGGTTGAAAATTGGCACATAGGAGTTATTTGGGACAAACAATTGAATTCACTTATCCAAATTAAAGTCAGGGGGCGGACTAAGAGGTCGTCCAGATTAACTATTCACTGTTTTTGCGATATTGTCGTTATTATACATCGGATTTAGATGAAAATTTGTACACGAGAGTTTTGAGGGACGATCAATTGATTTCAGGTATTGAATTCAGCGTAAGAGGCCGGAAATGGGGTCGTCCATATTAACCTTACAAAATTTTTGAAATATCGTCGTTATTATACATCGGATTGGGATGAAAATTTGCACACGGTAGTTTTCAGAGACGGATCATCGACTTCAGATATCAAAGATTGTATAAGGAGTTTAACTTTTTGGCAATAATTGCGTTTTTATGCGACGATCGACTCGAAATTTTTACACGGGGTTTGTTTTTGGCACGGGCAATCAATTCCTGATTTCAATTGAAGTAGCAGACGACAGAAGAGGTGTTCGTCAAATATTTTTGCAATTATAACTTTATAATTAATTCGGAAATGCTTCTGGAAAATATTTGGCTATTGAGTTTCATACGAACTGTTCATGACATATTCCAAGTTGAAAACGAAACGGAGTTCGTATGGGATCAGCTAGTAGTAAATAAATAATTTATATTGAGCAGTTCAATGGATCGCATTCTGTGCAACCGGTTTTTACGCAATGTGACATATGTGTTCTGATGGTTAAAACCGAATTTAAGAGGTCGAATTTTTCGAGATGCCTGCTGGTAATAAGTTTCCAACCATATTACAATTTGGTTTTTTTAAAGTGAATTTCTGTAAAATATCATGATTTTGCAAAGGTTTAGCTTCTATGGTAAAATAATAGATCAATAAATGACTGAAAAATTGTGCAACGATAAAAAAAGAGGTTTTTAGATCAAGTAAAAGTATTTATTGTAATTAACGACAAATTATTTTTTTTTATATTTTTACATTAAATATCATATTAACACTTTCATTTCCTCCATAGAAAGTTTTTCGTTCAAATGTTTTTGAAATACACACGTTTGTAACTGTCCGGGTTCTAAATGATCATAGCCTTAGTGCCTGAGAAAGCTGAAGTTAGAAGCTGTATGTTGGAAACATTCTTTTAAAATTTCTTAAGATCATGGCTCGAAAAAATGTAACAAAGTGGTGTTAAAACCGTAGAGGAGAGTGGAGTAACGTGGGCCATGGGGTAACTTGGACCACTCTTAATATCTCAGCTGTGTTTTGAGATAAAAATCCAAATCCAACAGTCATCGTCGTTGCTTTGCATCAGCATATTTTTCTATTTGTTGTTAACTTGTGTGCGCATCTAGAAAAAGCAATTTCAGTTTGTTTGTTTGTTTGTTTATTTGTTGTGTTTTGATGG
>NW_026597074.1:0-15190 GCF_029784155.1 Uranotaenia lowii | reverse complement strand
TTGTAATTTTTGTCATTTTTTAAATTCTGTAATTTTTGTAATTTTTGTAATTTTTGTAATTTTTGTAATTTTTGTAATTTTTGTAATTTTTGTAATTTTTTTAATTTTTGTAATTTTTGTAATTTTTGTAATTTTTGTAATTTTTGTAATTTTTGTAATTTTGTAATTTTTGTAATTTTTGTAATTTTTGTAATTTTTGTAATTTTGTAATTTTTGTAATTTTTGTAATTTTTGTAATTTTTGTAATTTTTGTAATTTTTGTAATTTTTGTAATTTTTGTAATTTTTGTAATTTTTGTAATTTTTGTAATTTTTGTAATTTTTGTAATTTTTGTAATTTTTGTAATTTTGTAATTTTTGTAATTTTTGTAATTTTTGTAATTTTTGTAATTTTTGTAATTTTTGTAATTTTTCTAATTTTTGTAATTTTTGTCATTTTTGTCATTTTTGTCATTTTTGTCATTTTTGTCATTTTTGTCATTTTTGTCATTTTTGTCATTTTTGTCATTTTTGTCATTTTTGTCATTTTTGTCATTTTTGTCATTTTTGTCATTTTTGTCATTTTTGTCATTTTTGTCATTTTTGTCATTTTTGTCATTTTTGTCATTTTTGTCATTTTTGTCATTTTGTCATTTTGTCATTTTTGTCATTTTTGTCATTTTTGTCATTTTTGTCATTTTTGTCATTTTTGTCATTTTTATCATTTGTGTAATTTTTGTAATTTTTGTCATTTTTTTAATTTCTGTAATTTTTGTAATTTTTGTAATTTTTGTAATTTTTGTAATTTTTGTAATTTTTGTAATTTTTGTAATTTTTGTCATTTTTGTCATTTTTGTCATTTTTGTCATTTTTGTAATTTTTGTAATTTTTGTAATTTTTGTAATATTTGTAATTTTTGTAATTTTTGTCATTTTTGTAATTTTTCTAATTTTTGTAATTTTTGTAATTTTTGTTATTTTTGTCATTTTTGTCATTTTTGTCATTTTTGTCATTTTTGTCATTTTTGTCATTTTTGTCATTTTTGTCATTTTTGTCATTTTTGTCATTTTTGTCATTTTTGTCATTTTTGTCATTTTTGTCATTTTTGTCATTTTTGTCATTTTTGTCATTTTTGTCATTTTTGTCATTTTTGTCATTTTTGTCATTTTTGTCATTTTTGTCATTTTTGTCATTTTTGTCATTTTTGTCATTTTTGTCATTTTTGTCATTTTTGTCATTTTTGTCATTTTTGTCATTTTTGTCATTTTTGTCATTTTTGTCATTTTTGTCATTTTTGTCATTTTTGTCATTTTTGTCATTTTTGTCATTTTTGTCATTTTTGTCATTTTTGTCATTTTTGTCATTTTTGTCATTTTTGTCATTTTTGTCATTTTTGTCATTTTTGTCATTTTTGTCATTTTTGTCATTTTTGTCATTTTTGTCATTTTTGTCATTTTTGTCATTTTTGTCATTTTTGTCATTTTTGTCATTTTTGTCATTTTTGTCATTTTGTCATTTTTGTCATTTTTGTCATTTTGTCATTTTTGTCATTTTTGTCATTTTTGTCATTTCTGTCATTTTTGTCATTTTTGTCATTTTTGTCATTTTTGTCATTTTTGTCATTTTTGTCATTTTTGTCATTTTTGTCATTTTTGTCATTTTTGTCATTTTTATCATTTGTGTAATTTTTGTAATTTTTGTAATTTTTGTAATTTTTGTAATTTTTGTAATTTTTGTAATTTTTGTAATTTTTGTAATTTTTGTAATTTTTGTAATTTTTGTAATTTTTGTAATTTTTGTAATTTTTGTAATTTTTGTAATTTTTGTAATTTTTGTAATTTTTGTAAGTTTTTTAATTTTTGTAATTTTTGTAATTTTTGTAATTTTTGTAATTTTTGTTATTTTTGTAATTTTTGTTATTTTTGTAATTTTATTTAATTTTTGTAATTTTTGTAATTTTTGTAATTTTTGTCATTTTTGTCATTTTTGTCATTTTTGTAATTTTTGTAATTTTTGTTATTTTTGTTATTTTTGTTATTTTTGTTATTTTTGTAATTTTTGTCATTTTTGTCATTTTGTCATTTTTGTCATTTTTGTCATTTTTGTCATTTCTGTCATTTTTGTCATTTTTGTCATTTTTGTCATTTTTGTCATTTTTGTCATTTTTGTCATTTTTGTCATTTTTGTCATTTTTGTCATTTTTATCATTTGTGTAATTTTTGTAATTTTTGTAATTTTTGTAATTTTTGTAATTTTTGTAATTTTTGTAATTTTTGTAATTTTTGTAATTTTTGTAATTTTTGTAATTTTTGTAATTTTTGTAATTTTTGTAATTTTTGTAATTTTTGTAATTTTTGTAATTTTTGTAATTTTTGTAAGTTTTTTAATTTTTGTAATTTTTGTAATTTTTGTAATTTTTGTAATTTTTGTTATTTTTGTAATTTTATTTAATTTTTGTAATTTTTGTAATTTTTGTAATTTTTGTCATTTTTGTCATTTTTGTCATTTTTGTAATTTTTGTAATTTTTGTTATTTTTGTTATTTTTGTTATTTTTGTTATTTTTGTAATTTTTGTCATTTTTGTCATTTTTGTCATTTGTGTATTTTTTGTATTTTTTGTAATTTTTGTAATTTTTGTAATTTTCGTAATTTTTGTATTTTTTGTAATTTTTGTAATTTTTGTAATTTTTGTAATTTTTGTAATTTTTGTAATTTTTGTAATTTTTGTAATTTTAGTTATTTTCGTCATTTTTGTAATTTTTGTAATTTTTGTAATTTTTGTAATTTTTGTAATTTTTGTAATTTTTGTAATTTTTGTAATTTTTGTAATTTTTGTAATTTTTGTCATTTTTGTAATTTTTGTAATTTTTGTAATTTTTGTAATTTTTGTAATTTTTGTAATTTTTGTAATTTTTGTAATTTTTGTAATTTTTTTAATTTTTGTAATTTTTGTAATTTTTGTAATTTTTGTAATTTTTGTAATTTTTGTAATTTTTGTAGTTTTTGTAATTTTTGTAATTTTTGTAATTTTTGTAGTTTTTGTTATTTTTGTAATTTTTGTAATTTTTGTAATTTTTGTAATTTTTGTAATTTTTGTAATTTTTGTAATTTTTGTAATTTTTGTAATTTTTGTAATTTTTGTAATTTTTGTAATTTTTGTAATTTTTGTAATTTTTGTAATTTTTGTAATTTTTGTAATTTTTGTAATTTTTGTAATTTTTGTAATTTTTGTAATTTTTGTAATTTTTGTAATTTTTTTAATTTTTGTAATTTTTGTAATTTTTTTATTTTTGTTATTTCTGTAATTTTTGTTATTTTATAATTTTTGTAATTTTTGTAATTTTTGTATTTTTTGTAATTTTTGTAATTTTTGTAATTTTTGTAATTTTTGTAATTTTTGTCATTTTTGTAATTTTTGTAATTTTTGTAATTTTTGTAATTTTTGTAATTTTTGTAATTTTTGTAATTTTTGTAATTTTTGTAATTTTTGAAATTTTTGGAATTTTTGTAATTTTTGTCATTTTTGTCATTTTTGTAATTTTTGTAATTTTTGTAATTTTTGTAATTTTTGTAATTTTTGTAATTTTTGTAATTTTTGTAATTTTAGTAATTTTCGTCATTTTTGTAATTTTTGTCATTTTTGTCATTTTTGTCATTTTTGTTATTTTTGTTATTTTTGTAGTTTTTGTTATTTTTGTATTATTTGTTTTTTTTTTTTTGTTATTTTAGTATTTTTGTCATTTTTGTCTTTTTTGTCATTTTAGTCATATTAGTTATTTCAGAAATGTTTGTTATTTTAGTAATTTTAGTTGTTAGCCAAATTAAGGGTATTCTGTAGACATATTGTAATTTGTGACCAAACGTTTTTTACTTTGTAAGAATGAGGAAACCATTCAAACAATTTACCCAATATATGTTGCAATTACATCCCGAGCAATTTCCCAACAGTTGTGCAGATGTGGTTCCTCGAGCCATTACAATGTGTCAGTAGAGAAGGGTCACTTGAATATACAAATGTGCAACTCAAAAGCATATACTACTCAGAAGTTTAAGGAAAATGGGGTAAAAATATTCATTTGAGAACGTATAGAAGATAATAATGTAGGATTTAAAATATTTATTTCAAAAAATCAGAACTGTACTAAACATCATCAAATCATCAAAACAATTTTATGGATTATTTCAGGTTTGATAAATGTTATTTGTCCTCAAAGTACCCTATAGGTAATATATATGTATATATAAAAAAAGAAATTTTTTAATGACGTGTCTTTTGATAGGTCTTCTGTATATAAAAGGATAACCTTTGACATACAAAATCATAACAAGAAGTTAGTCAGTCGTATCGATACAAACAGTTAATCAGCTAAACGGTTGAACAACATCAAGCTTAATCATGGAAGTTTTCCGCATTTTATGTAAGTATTAACCCTTAACTAATTGAAATAACTGCTTTTTAAAAGAATGAATAATGATGAAATTTTTTAGGCTCACTTTCAAGGAAATCATTTGATCTGTTTTTATTTCTTTTTCAGTATGCCTCAAAATGTTACTTTTGATTTGTGCAGTTTCTTTCGGCTCGGCCTTACCCAGAGGACCGAATAATGATCGTCCCGCTCCTGTGGTCGTCCAGGACACAGGTAAGTAATTTTCTACTACGAGTAATAAAAAAATGTGTAATGAAATTTACCTTCCTAAAAATGAATTTCAGGATCAGGCGCCTTTAGACATGATTGATATAATGTTGGACCTCTATAATATTGATCCGTACTGGTAGAGTAGCCTCGATCAGAACACCATGGTAAGTTCAGTCGTAAATTTGCACGTGTTATAATAGTTTATAAAGATTTTTTTTATACATGTGAGCTCCTACAGCTGGATTGTTCCTTAGTTTTCTTATACTTTTAAAATACAAAAAAGCAGCCTGAATACGTAGAGCTTTTTCAAATTCGTTTAAAATGCAGTAATTTAAAGTGTTTCTTTCTTTTAGATAAATCTATATTCCATCAACCGTTTCGTGAAACCACAAGAAAATCGGTCAACCTCAACCCTCGATGAGTTTCCAAAAAGCTTCAAAATTTAAAAAAAAAAATGATCCAATATGCTACGATCCAGATAAAAAAAAAATGGAAACCAACCAACAGAAATGAAAATTTAAGGAGAAAAAAAAAGGAAAAATATTTTAAACAGTTATGAATTTTCAACAAATCTGACAAATGATTCAAATTCCGGTCGCCAATGATTAAATTTGTATAATTCATTAAAGAATAAATTTCCAACAAAAAAGTAGACAGTGTACTCACTTAAATTGCTCAGAAGGATGATCACTTAGTCGGTATTCGGTAATTTTTTTTTTAAATAAAACCTGAAATAGAAACCTGCTTTTCCGAGACAGGAAAATTTAGGAACCCCATCAGCAGAAACATCAAAGTTCTGGATCAGAAAAATTCTACTGCTCTAGTTTTTTCCACTAGGCAAAACACCTGATAAAAGAGCGCTGGATGGCGCCATTTAGTCTTGTTATTTAACAGGTTTGTATGTGTTTTGCTTTTAGTGTTCTTTTTATTCATTCCTTCTCCCAACTCCTGATACCCAGGTCAGTTAGTCTCGTTTGAAAGCACGCTTAAAAACATCGCAAACCCTCAATTGTGGACCGATTAAATGGATCCTGTAATTACCTGCACAGTCACGCGAGTTGCAGAGCTGGTTTTGGAAATAGAATCGTGATTCTAAGCTAATGAATGAGGATATGGAGAAATAACTTTATTTTTAACAGACCTGTACGTACAGTGCAAAGTATTTGAAAAGTCTGGTAAGAAATTCGGTTGATATGGTTTTATTCAGAAACATCGTTAGTAATTTGAGTTCACATTCGCTTTGCAAGACAGCTTTGCTAAGGGATCTCAAACCGATGTCATCTTAACTGACCTATCAGCTGCATTTGAAAAGGTGAACCACGGTAAAGCGATCACTACTCGAACACTACGGTTAGAAACTGCGGGACTGCGGGTCTTTATTATAAAGGGTGAAACGGTCAAAATTTGGTCAAGGGAAAACGCGTGTAAATCGGTGAAATCGTTTATTTAAAAAATCAAATTAAATTTCTTTTTCAAGTTTAATTAGTATGAAATTCAGGAAAAATATTCATTTAGGCTTCCGCTTTTCCATATCCGAATTGCCGGGCCTTACGCTTAACCCCTGCCATCAGATTTTGTACAGCCACCTTGTTCACCTTCTTCGCCGCAGAAAGCCAGTTTGCCTTGAACTGGAGTTTTTTTGGTCTTCTTTAGGTTCCGCTTGACAATAGCCCAGTATTTCTCAATTGGGCGGAGCTCTGGCGTGTTGGGAGGGTTCTTGTCCTTGGGAACCACCTGCACGTTGTTGGCGGCGTACCACTCCATGGCCTTTTTACCGTAATGGCAAGATGCCAAATCCGGTTCCAGTACGGAACAACCGTGTTTCTTCAGGAAAGGCAGCAGACGTTTATTCAAACACTCTTTCACGTAAACTTCTTGGTTGACAGTCCCGGAAGCTATGAAAATGCTGCTTTTCAAGCCACAGGTACAGACAGATGGCTTGCCAAACCAAATATTTCTTCGCGAACTTTGCCAGTTTCATGTGCTTCAAAATATCTGCTACCTTTCCCCTTCCTTTTGCCGTATAAAACTCCTGTCCCTGAAGCTGCTTGTAGTCGGCTTTGATGTAGGATTCGTCGTCCATTACCACGCAGTCAAACTTCGTCAGCATCGTCGTGTACAGCCTCCGGGATCGCGCTTTGGCCGTCGTATTTTGTTTATCATCGCGATTTGGAGTCACTACCTTTTTGTAAATCGATAGTCCGGCTCGTTTTTTGGCTCGATGCACGGTTGTAGACGATACACCCAGCTTATTTGCGGCATCTCGGAGAGAATGGTTAGGGTTTCGCTTGAAACTATCGGCAACTCGTCTCAGCGGTTTCCGGTTTTCGATTTCCCCCCGATCCAGACATTCCTTCAATTCACCGACAAACAACCACAGGCCAAGCTGCCCGGCTTTAGCAGCTGTGTATATGTAGCGTGTGTATGTAATGGCAGGCAGCAATGCACAGTTCTCATTCAATGGGTTTCCCGTTCCCTTCAATCCCTTTCCCTCTCCCGTTTCCATCACAAGACAAAAGACTACCTTGAAAGGAGGCCAAACGCCGGGAAGCCACCGTTGTGCATTTTTTTGTGATTGATCGATGGCAGAAAGTTAAAGTGTCTGGTTGGCAAGCCACTATAATTAGTGATTGGAGTTCGGCTCCCTTACGGCGCCGTGGTTTTCTTTTTCTTGTTTCTGGGATGAATTATCCAAAATCCCATAAAATGTTTTTCTTGTTTCGCTTGAATGTAGTGGTCATTTTGGTTGGGAGCCGAGTCCTTATGCCAATTACGGTTTTTCAAACATTACGACATCTGAATTGACAAGACCCGTTTCGCCGGCCTAGCTACGCTAGCCGCTGCCGTCTTATCGACATCGACACGCTGCAAGCCAGCAGGACTGGTACTGGGGCCACTATCGTTGTTGACCTGCTGTCGTCTAGAACCAACTGCACCGCACTACTGGAATCACTTCAATTCAACGTGTGACCTCCAGGATTTGAGAAAACAAAATCTCCAGCTGTTTGTTCCTCTTCGTCAGAACAACTAAGGGGGCAATAAATACAGCCCTGATATTGGTGTTGTTAAGACATTTGACCGCTACTCTGAGTACTTCGATTCGACGTATCGAGGGATACTTTTTTTTAGTGTAATAGACTTTCCCGCCTCAAAACTAATGGCCACACGTAGTATGTAGTACCTTTTTCCAGCACCGCCTCCTACATAAGTACAGCCGGAGATCACCGTACCAAACGCAATCGCAGATTGTCCACGTTTCGATAGACAGTCGGCACTTCTCGGACATCATCGACGTCAGAAGCTGTCGAGGCGCCAACAGCTAGTTAGGAACAGGCTTGTAAGTGGTCACCATCGTTTGAACTTTTTCGGAGATATCCACAACACATCGTTCGTGACAATCATGGAGAGTGCAACCGTTTGATCAGAGAGCAAAAAAATGTCAAATGAAATTTTGATCTTTATAGTGGTTAGTCGTTTGACTTTCATCCCTTATGCGTAAATAATCATTCCACATTGGTCGGCCAATACATCCAAACATCACCCCGGCGCAGTAGAACGGCGGATTTTTCCACAGGAGAGAGTGAATAGAAAAGATTACATTTGCATTGAGTCTGTAGGTTCTGCTGCGTGAAAGAAATAGGCGATGTCGTAAACTGTGGGGAATTCTGGTCGTTTGACCATCAAATTATCGCTCTCGTGTACCGAGACACGAAATTTCATTCGACAATCACACCAAGAAGAATGAATGTCGTTTCGTTTGATGGTAGTCGACTGTTCCGCAAGTGTATGGTAGCATTCCTTTGATGACACGAACAATGAAATTGATAAAAGCAGGCTGTGCGACTGTCAGGGAAAATGTCGATAGTTTACAAGTCTGGTTAGAAACCGACGCCCGCCTCGGTTAAATATCGCTGAAGCAACCTGAAGTCGCGCTGCCGGCATAGGGAGAGCTTGACGAAGCCCCACTCGAGGACTGTTGGTTGAGACACCATCAAAACAGCCATCAACAGCGTAAGCGAAGAACGTCATCGTCATGGATGCCACACCTACCGATTTTTCGGTATTCATACCGATTTTTGACGAAAATTTTGACCAAGAATCGGTATTCACAGAATACCGATTTTTGGCAAAACCTACCGATTTCATATCGATTTTTGAAAAATTCGTTCTGACAGATTTTTTGTTCAAAATATAACTATAACTATCATTTTCCTTATTTGAATTATGAACCAATATAATTCTAGTGCCTATTTATCCAGCAAGTCTCAGATTATTCGATAGCATCTTTGTCTCCTATACGCCAACTCTCTTGAGATCGAATTTTGATTATCAAATATCATGGTAGATTAGAGATTATAGCAGTTTAAGATATAAGCAAATCATATCTTGAAGTTGTGGGTTAAAAATTTAGGAACCAAGATAAGTGAACGCTCTTGATAAATAGCACAAGTTCACAAAATTAAAGAAAATCCTATGTTTTTGCTGGTCCTGTAACTTTTGCTGGTAAAAATTTCTTTAAAAAAATTGTGCGCTTTTTGGCAAAGCTTTGAAACATTCCAAATATTTTGAAAATATCCACACAATAATCAACATTCTCGAAGACCACGAGTAATTTTGATTTCTAAGAAAAAAAGTAATGGAAGTTTTCATTTCGCTATTTTTTTCTAAACCACAAAAAACGGGAATATTGACGAAGTTTTAGAGAAATTTTAAACGAAATTAAATTTTTGATATTTAAAAACACAAAAAATCAAATCGTTTCGCAGTCTTCAACAAAGTTGTTCAATGAGTTATGATCTTTAATATCAAATACTCAATGACTATCTTGAGTGATGCCATAAATAGTTGTTATCTTATTTATTTCAATTTTAAAAAATTGTAGAAATTTTTTTTTCTCAACGTTGTATTTCTTGAAACAAGAACATCCAAGCAAGATCTGGATTCATGAATGTAGTAGTATTCAGTGTAAAGATTTAAGGAGCATAAAAATACTAAATGATAAAAGTGTTTAGAGTGAATAACACAATAAAGTCGCAGTGGGCAGAAAATATCATGTTTAAAAATAACGATGTCAGCAAAATAGTAATTTTTCAATATTCTTTCAATAAAAATAGTATTAAAAGCTCCGAAAAAAAATCGGTCTTTATACCGATTTTAGGAATTTTCATACCGAATACCGATTTTTTCGGACTCGAAAATACCGATTTAAATGTGGCATCACTGATCCTATGCTCGAACGCGGCGCACCCACGGCATCCGCTACGCAGAAGGTATTGTCTTATCTTTGTAACTTCAAACCGTGGGGTCGGACGCACTCTACTCGACAGCCCCCCGTCGATGGGGTCAGTCTACTCCGACCGTTGTCCGGTCTTCTTTATCCCCCTTGGTTGGCAACCCTAGGATTTTTAGCCCGCGGATTTTCCTGCCCGTTGTGTGCCAAATCGAGAGCAGCTTACCTAGACTCGCGCCTGTCACGGCACACATTCGGGACTTGGAACGCTACGACTCGGATGTGTCCCGACGGTGACGACATCCTACACCGACTCGAGAGGCTCGCCCGGCGTCGAGAGCCTCTCTACCCGTGGGTATCCCCCAACAGTGGTTAACCCTCTTCCCTCGAGATCAGCTACGAGGAAGGTAAAGTCTTATCCCCGCAGTTTCCCTCTTAGGAAGCGGCACGACTCGGATACCCCCCGACATTGGGGTATCCTTCACACGTTCGCGGCGCACCCCTGACCTCCGTTACGCAGAAGATGATACCTTATCTTTGTAGCTTCGATCAGGGGATCGGACGCACACTACTCAGATGCTCCCCGCCATGGAGTCATCCTACACCGTTCGCGGACTGCCGTTGGTTCCAGCTCCTCTGCAGGGCAGTCATGATCCGGGTGAATCCATCGCTGACCGCATGCCAAGTGTTGGAATCCGCACACATTCTCTGTACAACGTTATCTGCTGTCGTGTCAGGCCCACAGGCGGCAAATATGGAAGTACTTACCGCCGCAAACCTCGGACAGACAAACACCACATGTTCGGGTGTCTCCTCTTCATCACCACAATCTGGGCAATATGGCGAAGCCACATGTCCAAACCGATAGTGGTACTTCATGAAGCATCCATGACCAGTCAGGAATTGCGTCATATAGAAGTCCACTTCACCGTGCCTTCTTCCGATCCAGCTCCCGATGTGCGGGATCAGACGATGGGTCCACCTTCCTCTCGTTTAGCTGTCCCACAGCTGCTGCCAGTTGGACATCGAGTCCTCATTGGCGAGATCTCGAACGTTGGGCGTGTCTTTGTTGTCGTAGCAATAGACATCCTCCTCAAGCAAAACCGAGATGGACATAACACCCGCTACTACACAGGCGGTTTCGGACGACGTGGTCCGGTATCCGCTGATAACCCGCAGGTTCATCAGCCGCTGAACGCTGCTAAGTCGCTGAAGGTTACAGCTTCCTCCCAAGGCCTGCCTCCAGGCCACTGCTCCGTACCGCAAGATCGATGTGGTCACACTTGCCAGGATCCGCCTTTTGCTGCTTTGGATGGCCGAGGAGTTCGGCATCATTCGTGTGAGTGCGGCCGTGGCCATTGCCGCTCTCTTGCACACGTATTCGACATGGCTCGTGAAGCTGAGCCTGTCGTCAATCATCGCCCCTAGGTACTTGATTGCGCGTTTGGACACGATATTGCACGGTCCAACGGCAATGGTACCTGTTTGGGGTGATTTCAGGTTGGTGATAAGCACCATCTCGGTTTTGTGGTGGGCTAGACGCAGGCACTTGGAGTGCATCCAGCGTTCCACTGTCTGGATAGCTACCGTGGCCAGTAGCTCAACCTCCGCTGTTGAGGAGCCTCTCGCCAAGAGGACTACATCATCTGCAAATCCTACGAGTTCGGCTCCCGATGGGAGGCTCGTTCGTAGGAGTTCGTCGTAAGTGATGTTCCACAGAACCGGGCCGAAACCTCTTGTCTTCGCAAACCCTCGCCGGTCATATACTGCAGTTGGCGATTGTGGAAGTAACTTTCCACAAGCCTATACAGATATGCCGGGATCCTCATTTGGATGAGCGACGACGCAATCGCTGTCCAACTGACACTGTTGAAGGCGTTCTTCACATCCAGAGTGACAACCGCGCAAAAGCGGAGCCCTCTCCTCTTGGTCAGCCTGGCTCTGTCCGCTACCTCGATGACCGAGCGGATGGCATCTACGGTGCTGCGACCTCGACGGAAACCAAACTGTTTCCCCGAGAGTCCGCCCTCACTTTCCGTGTATCTCTGAAGTCGGTTCTGGCGACAGTAGTGCAAAAAAGCATCCGTAGAGATGTGGAAAATCACCGACAGCGGAAGAGGCAGCGAGTTCAAATTTTCCAGGAGAAAAAGCGCCGCCTGGAGAAGGAGGAGCTCGATCGCAACTGCATCGTTCCGTGCCGTTTCGTGACGCGAGCCGAAATGTTTAGGGATAAGGACGGAGGCGTCCTGACAGACAATTATGAGGTGATCAAAAGGTGGGAGCAGCACTTCGATAAACACCTGAACGGCGCACATGCAGGAGACCAAGAAGTACATCGCCGGGCGTAGCCAAAGACGAGATGTGAAGTTAAGGAAGCTATTCTCCAGCTGAATAGCAACAAATCGGCTGGCAAGGATGGCATCGCAGCTGAGCTCATCAAAATAGGCCCGGTTGGTCGATTGCCTACACCGGTTGATGGTCCGGATCTGGGACACAGAACAGCTACCGGAGGAGTGGAAGGACTGTGAGAACTACCGAGCGATCACTGTCCTAAATTCCGCCTACACAGTGCTGTCCCGAATCCTACCACGCCGTCTAATACCTTAAGCAAACAGATTCGTGGGAAGTCATCAGGCCGGCTTCATGGAGATATGGTCAACGTCGGACCAGATCTTCACATTACGGCAAATCCTTCAAAAATGCCGCGAACACCAGGTCCCTACGCATCATCTTTTTAACGACTTCAATGCCGTCTACGAGACGATTGACCGTGACGAGCTATGGAAAATCATGGACGAGAACGGCTTTTCCAGGAAGATGATCAGACTGATCAAGGAGCCGATGGATGGAGCGCAGTGCTGTGTGCGGATTTCGGGTGAATTGTCGAGTTCATTCGAATCACGCAGGGTGCTTCGACAAGGCGATGATCTATCCTTCATCATGTTCAACGTGGCGCTAGAAGGTGTTATTAGACGAACGGTGGGCGAAATGTGGAGATCCTTACCTGCTCAACTTATCTGCTTTGCCGATGACTTGATATAGTCGGCAGATCATCTGCGGCGCTAGAGGAGATCTATAGCAAACTGAAACGCGAAGCAGGAAGGATTGAGTTATGTCCAAGACGAAGTATATGCTGGCCTACGGGTCCGAGACCGACCGACCCCGCTTGTCCAAGTGGATCGGATTTGGTGAATGTGGGATGTTCGAGAAGTTGGAGAACGGTTGCTATGGACCGAGTAAATTTTAGGAATTATGTGAAACGGAATGCAATGAAAATAAAAATTAATAAATGTGTTATTTCTGTGTTAGTTCTGTGTTGCAGTTTTGAAATTGTTTTGGTCGAGGAGAATATTACATTCTAAAATGCAGCTCGTAAAAATGAATTCAATCAAAAATCTACCAAAACTGTCCTCGTTAAGCAGTTGATTTTAACTTTCAACATGGTTAAAAAAACAAATTTGAGGTGAATTATCAAAATATTAAGATATATTGCTTTCTGAGTAATTTTACCCTAGTTTAGTTCCAAAATTTCCGAAATAATTTATTCTTTAACTAAACTCAACAAACACATTTTGGGAAAAAGGCGCACTAGTCTTGTAAAACGGGTATGGCAATTTTTTAAGTTTTGATATTTGTAGTTTCTAAATACATTTCTAAGTATGTTTCTTAGTAAATTTCCTTGAATGTGACTACCACTTGAGTAGAAAATGCAAGAGCAGTTTTAAGTTCGTCCTTTACAAAATGCTAAAATTAAACTAACATTACATCAGTAAACCACACAAATACAAGCTGTCGACATTTCTTACCAATTTTTCCTACATTATTTATGTTAAACCTGACCAGTCGAAATAAAGCTTGTGCTCAGATCAAAATGGATGCATGACCTCTAAAACGTGTAGAGTATTTCGAATTTCAAATCCACTCTTCGTTTATGCACACGATCATAAAAACCCAAAAGGCTTACTACAAAAATATTTTTTTCTCCTCATATCCCTCAATGAGCTTATGTGTATCTAACTAGACTCAGTCTAAATAAATACTTTAATTATCTATACAAAGCCCGACCTTAGAACTAACCCGCTGTCATACAAAATAGTAAACAATATTTCACGCGACAATTTCAATTAATCTATTTTCTTCAGATAAATTTCCATTTATCAGCATCCACAACCAACAACACAAGTGTCTTAGGGATGAAAAGTGTCATGGAAAATAAAAAACACTAAAATTACCTATATAAGATTGCAATTAAACTTGATTCGGATATCATTTCAATCAAGCATACTTCTTAGACTATAATCGAAATCAAATCAATCCTTCGTGAGCCCTGATCTTGTCTATGCCTTACAGACTTTCTATCATTTTATCACTATTATAACTATCTTCTTGTTGAGAAGAATTTTCAAATTTTAAGGTAAGTTACTTATTAAAACCGTTTTTCACAACCTTTTAATTGTGCATTGTTCAAAAGCTAAAAAGATAAAAAAAAGAAAGAAAGAACACACTTTCCGACAAAATCCACAATTCTATATACAAACATTCACGAAATGATTGATGGTTCCCTTCTTCGTACGCAAATCCTCTTTGGCGACATCCAACAGCCCATGAAAAACCTTAAACCATAGCTGAAACTCCGAAAAAGAAAATTAAAATTACTTGTAGGTAACAAATAAATTTGTTTAACTTTTTGTTTCCGTATAAATGAAGATCGATATTATGTTTAAAAATGAAAATAATAATCAAATAATGATTAAAAGTAATGAAATAATAATTCTGGTCGGAGGGATTGAAATATACTTAGCTTTCATATCTTTTATAAATATAATCAATCATGAAAAATTTTAACATGTTTATTTGTTGTTTGGTTTTGATCACCGCACTTTTCTATGGTTTTCTTTAATTGATAATTTTTTGGTGATCTATTTAGGACGAAATTAAAACTGCTGTTTTTTTTACGTTTCGGCCTACTGAGCTTCAGCCATCTTCGGAAAAACTGTATTTAAAATAGATAGAAAAAAATTAAATTTTTCTCAGCTTTGTTATAAGAGTGTTATAGATGCTGAGAGGGACGCCCCAATTCAAGAGAACGATCCAACCAAACATCAAACCGACGACGAACCAACCTGAAGCACACCGAGACGACGTCTGACTAGGAGCATCTTCTTGACGTCGATTTTAAATATTAAGAGACGGCCGTTTGGGAAACACGCGCAAAAAAAGTTGTGAGTTTCGAGATAGTGTGCATAGGAAATAGTTTTTTGAAAATATTGTAAAAATTTATTGCTTTCTATCTATTTTAAATACAGTTTTTCTGAAGATGGCTGAAGCTCAGTAGGCCGAAACGT